>NC_056747.1:904237638-904259974 GCF_019279795.1 Protopterus annectens | reverse complement strand
TGAGGCCCTCATCCCATACCTACTTGACAATTATGATATCCTGTTCAGCAATATGCCACAGGATGCACAGCAGCGGGATGCCCTGTGCATGAAACTTCGCAGGAGGGTTAATGATGTGGGTGGCCACAACCGCACATACCAGCAGGTGCGCAGACATTGTACAGACCTCATTAGATGGGCAAAACAGCTTGTGAATGCAATCGCCAGGGAACAAGGTACAACAGGAGGTGGACCACCAACCCAGCCCCCACTCACACGTACCGAGGAGCTACAGGCCAACCTGGGGACACCTGCAGAACCACATCCACAAGCCTTAGCCAATATTGTGGAGTTGCTTGGTAAGTCAGTACTTCACCTATAACAACTGTATTCCATATAGTTGCGTGTGTCTCTATACAATATGTAATGTAACATCATATGCAAGGCATGTATACACACATGCCACATACTATAGTATGCTACTCTGTGTATGCACACATGTGCATACACCATAGTATAGTTTAATGTACTGGTGTATGTGTTATGCACATTGCACCCTGTAACAATTATACAGGCGTGGATAATGCTCATACTGCTGTGTTATTCCTATTTAGGCACCTCTGGCATTCCGCTGCGACAGCAGCCCATTGCAGGTGAGACTGTTATTATTTATCAGGAATCATAATGCACAGATCTAACTGCCATGTGGCCATTTACAACATATACACATAATGTATCGTCCTGTCAGATTATACAGGTCGGACCTGCAATGCATCACAATGCCTACCCATGTGCTACACTTGCAAACTATGTGAACCATCTCACCGACATGAATCCTCACAAACTGTCATTGTCAGATGTGTGGACAGCTGTGCATACAATGGTGGAGGTGCTGTTCACTATAGCGACATGTACTACAGATCAGAACTACACATGTGGGAAATACAAACAGTACTACCCAGTGGGCTGGAGTATGGCCAGCCCACAGGATTCACTGGTGTGGATCATAGCCCTGCTATGAATGTCACACAATGTGATGTGCTATCGTGACATGTCCATGACATCTAGTGGCCTGGCTGCAACACTGCCTGAAAACATATCCCACATACCACCCTTTGTCTGCATAACCCTGTTGTCAGTGGAGCATATGACATCTATGGGTGTATGCCATATGGGACAACAGAGACATGTGAAATAGATGCCCATCACAATAATTTGGCCAACACATGTACACACATGGCCATGGAGGATGGCCAGAGACATGGAGCAACACACACAGTAGACGTGATGTGCTTGTGTGTACACCCTGTCATACAATGGCTACACATGGTCCAACTATGGCCTTTGTGTAATGGTTATATTGTAGCTGTGGAACACTAGACATCCTACAGGCCTGTGCACATCTTGTGTAGGCGCAACATCAATCCACCACATAAGATGTGTTGAACATCTTGAGGGTGTCACGACATGACAGCAGTCACCTGTACAGTATCCACATCAGCCCACAGATACAGTACATTCCTCTTGCTGGTGTTTGAAATCAATGTCATACTTGCTCCTCGTGTGTGTGTGTGTGTGTGTGTGTGTGTGTGTGTGTGTGTGTGTGTGTGTGTGTGTGGTACACAGATGTCATGTGGGACATGGTGTACCGACGTGTTTAACATGTCTGACCATAGTTGCCAGGCAGCAGCAATATGGTTGCAGATGTGCAGGGGTGTCATCCGTATACCCATCAGTGACCTGTGCCACAACTTCCACATCATGGTTTAGTGTGTATACACCTCAGTGATGTAGGTTACATTCCACACTATATATGTATTGTATCTGAACACAGTCATGGCTATGAACTGTGTCTGTAACTCACACTGTATAGCAATAGAGATGCCTCATGATTCCCTGCAATGGCCATGCACATCAGCTAAGTGTGTGTATATCTGTAGGGCGGACAGACAACACTGCATTGCGACATCATTGCCCCACTGTATATTTGACGGGACACCATTGTGTTAAACATGTATGCATGTCATTGCACATGTCAGCAGATCACATGTCATACTACATGTGATTGTCAAGGTCATATGCCACACATCAGGCAGGTGTACTGTTAACCTGTGCTGGTCTACATGGTGTAACACAGGGATCTACGCTATCTACTACTATGATTGTGTAATTTGCATGCCGTCTGCTATGACACATGCATGCTGTTGTGTGAAACCCAGGGATGTATGATAACTACCACTATTATTGTCTGTGCTGCATGCCGTCTGCCGTATCACATGCATGTTGCATGCCTTCTGTCATATCACATTCGTATGTGTCTGTGTGTGTGTGTCTATTGTAAAGATTGTAATGAACAGTTCTTGTATGCCCTCACAGGTGATGTAGGTGCATTGCCCTCCTGCGGTACATCTGATGTTAGTGTCCCCACAGACTCTAGCAGTGATGATGAACATATGATTGAGACACAGGCAGAGTTGTCAGGGGCTGAAACTGTGCCATTGGTTGCCATTCCAGTTATATCCCCCTCATCCCCGCACACAGTTCCCATGCCTACACTAACCCCAACACTAGTGACTATAGACGAAGGACAGTTGTCGCATGGTAGCTTGGAACAGGAAAGTGTGGGGGCTATGGAAGGTGTTCCTGCACACCATGGTGTCAGCCAACTGACTGGTGGTGCCCCACACAGGCATGTGGCCAGTGCAGCTCATAGGAGGACCTTTGGCCAACATGCTCCTGCAGGACAGAGTGCAGCAGCCTGTGTCACCAGACACATGTTTCAGGCTGTAATGGAGGCACAGGCACATGCTGAATGGCACAACAGAGAAGATCAGAGGCTACAGAGGGCTGCTGTCCATTCTTTAAACAACAACATCCAGGCAATGGTAAATGCTCAACAGCAGATTGCTGAAGCTTTGGATAGATGGTTGGGTGACATGGTTGAAGTCCTTAACACTGGCATGACAATCCATGAGCGTGAGCTGTCTGTGTTGGAACATCTGGTAGGAGTGAGACATCGGGCCCGTGGACGTAGGACTGCTACATCACCTGTTTCAGGTCTACGTGTATGAGCTACTTCACATGTCCGCTCCCATGGTGGCGGTAGCAGCAGCAGTACATCTGGTGCTGTGCTGTCCACACCATGACACAGCAGGCCATGTGCACGAGGCCTGGGATGGTCCCAACAGGGACACGGTTCCAGTGGACAAGTGACATCAGACAATGGGTTGGGAGGTCCCAGCAGTACCTCCTGTCCCACTTCAGCTGACCATGGCACCGGGCACTAGCACATCTGGGGCCCAGCCATAGATATCAACCTCTGTTGGCTCTGCACCACCTTCTGGTAGTACTGAAGATGGACGATGCCCCCCCTGGGAGCGGAACCAGACAGGTACTTATCTGCTGTGATGCGGTCCCGGAAGTGTTGCGTTGGTGGCTCCCTAAGGGGTTACAAAGCCAGATACACTAGTTCAAGGGTGGAGTGTCACATTTACAGGGTGATGCTGCCCCTCCTGGACAGCCCCCAGCACTGCCTCCTTTGCAGCTGTGTCGGTGCAGTGGCAGTTGCCCTTGGCTGGGGACCTCCGTCCCACTGTTCCCATGGGCTTTTGAATGCCACAGATGCATCCCCATCCAGGGTGTATCCCCCCCCCACATGTGTCATATATCAACCCTGTATGCTATCTTTTCTGTGATCCTACCTATCCTCCATGGCCATACCTACACTCCTTCCCCAACATCTGACCATCACCTATAGACACATAAGGCCATTCTGCTCCTAGGACAACATCTACCCTATACATAGCTGTCCATTGCACACAGGTGCCCACTGGACACATGAAACCCTTGTAATATGCATCACAACATACTCCTGTTATCCTCACCCCTGTCCATCAGACGCACAATCCTGGTATGCACATCAATCCTACATGGTCCAGGTACACGTGATGAGGGTGATCCTATTGTACACACAACACAACCGGTCCCTCTATGGTTACCTCATTTACCTTTATCATGATGATAATGTTGCACACAGCACCTTTCAAAGGTACTGTTCACACATAATGATTGGGCAGGTACTGCTGTGCTAATGTACATTACATGCACAGAGTGATGTATATGGCCAATGTACAACTATTTGCGTGTATGACTGACACATGTCTGTCTGAGGGAGTCTTGTGATCACATAGAGCCCACTACATAATACAGGTGTCGCTGATGTTTCCCGTTTCATTTGTTCATAATGCTTTGTTGCCACATGGTATGTTCCTGATACATCTCTATATATGTATGTACCTATATGCTGGACATAAACACTCACATATACATCTACATGATGGAATACATTCCTATACTGTTGAATGACTGCACTGTATGATATGTTTGTGGTACTGTCTGTTGTCTGTATATCTGCCATGGTGTATTGGTAATACACATTAGCTGTGTGCACAGAGTCCTGGTTCCGACCCTTGCAAAGGATGTTTATTTGGTTGCAGGGCAGAACAAGCCCATTGGATACAGAGGGAGTAAGGCACATTAAAGCAGTTGGGAGCGGGTGTGCATGGGTTTGCACTGTGTTAAGCACTGCTGACCTCTGGTTACAGCCTCTTACACTCGGTTAGCCTCTACATTGCTTTACCAGTGCAATACTCACATACTGGTAGCTAAACAAGCTTGCTCCCGCACTTGCAAATGCACCGACATTGGTGATTGCATCTGTCACTCACACCCCTGGGTGGGAGCGAGGACCACAATATTACCTTGTGATGCCTATTACATCAGACTACATGACTACAGTATCAGGATTGGCTGCCCATTACGTGACGGCATCGCGTTCATCTGTACGGAATCAGCGACCTGTCCAGTGAATCAATCATATTTGTGTGTACCTCATACAATGTGCTCCCACCTTGTGATGCCTATTACATCAGACTACATGAATACAGTATCAGGAATGGCTGACTATTAGGCAACGGCATGACGTTCGACTGTACGGAATCAGCGGCCTGTCCGGTGAATCAATCATATTTGTGTGCTCCTCATAAAATTTGCTCCCACCTTGTGATGCCTATCACATCAGACTACATGACTACAGTCATAGCTGGCCTTAGGCATAGGCCAACTAAGTGGCCATCTAGGGCTCCACTTTAGTGGGGGCACTTTACCAGTATTTATTTGGTGTAGGTAGACCAGGATGGGGGCACTGGATGGCGTGGTGGGGGGTGTTATTGTGCCCTTTGCCTAGGGCACCAGTTGACCTAAGGTCGCTCCTGACTACAGTATCAGGAATGGCTGCCCATTAGGCGATGGCATGGCTTTTGACTGTACGGAATCAGTGGGCCTATCCAGTGAATTAATCTTATTGTGTTCCTCATACAATTTGCTCCCACCTGGTGATGCCTATTACATCAGACTACATGATCGCTGCCCATTAGGCGATGGCATGGTGTTCGACTGTATGGAATCAGTAGCCTGTATAGTGAATTAATCATATTTGTGTGTTCTGCATACAATCTGCTCCCATCTGGCCAATACATGGGAATGGAGACTCTTCAATACAGACAAGTAGTTGGGTTGTGGGAGCCACATTCGTCGGCCGAGTCATGCTACCGCATACCTATTATAGGTTTGCCACCTTTTCAATTGGCCAAGGTGGGACCTTAGGGTTACCACCTGTCCCACTTTGCGAGGGACACTGCGAAAATAATCAAGACATAGCAAATGTCCTGATTACAGGACATTATTATATTCTATGTTTCATTAATAGTTTCATAAAACAGTTATTTTATATATGAAACTTCTATATGTTATGTGAAGTAGCATAAGCAATTCAAATGTAACTAGATTAAGCTTTTAATTGTGCAAATAAGTATAATCCTGCACTATGCATGGCTGTAGGTAAGTTTTGTCCCTGAAAGTCTGACATTTCTAGAGATCATGTCCCACTTTGGCCATTTGGAAAGGTGGCAACCCTATAGGAACTGTATGTGGAGATCTCAGACTTTGCAGGGCAACACATAACCACAGCCAGTAGAAAGGGGAGTACTTCACTGTTTTGCCTAAATAAAATGTTACTCTTGTAGCATTATAGTTGCTTATACTGTTACTTATAACATTTAGGTGTTTCAGGTGCAAAATAATTGTTTTATGCAACTACTACAGACAATAAAGGTAATCTTTGCCCTAAATCACAGGACATTTGCCATAATTACAGTCATTTTGCAGGACACAACTGCCCAAAGGGGAGTGTCCCTCGCAAAGGTGGACAGGTGGTAACTCCAACCCTATTATTCTATCATCTTTCTAAAGTAGTCGGCGGAACATGCGCTTTCTCTCACTATCAGACCTCTCATACGAATGGGGAAGAGTGAACACTGAATCAGGGACACTGCATAATGACCTCAGGGACACATTTAGAAGGTTGGTGCTATTAACCTGACACATTGATGGACCCAGAGCACATATGTATTCATACACATTGTCTGAGGTACATGCCGTTTAGGACTCTCACATGTTGTCATTATTCATTACGTGTATTCTGCCACCTTTCCTCCTAATATCACTAGTTCTAAGAGGGTTTAGTTGGGACTTTGTTAGATTCTGATTCATAATCATGAACATCCCTGGTAATTGGGGACAGTTCAATGATATCATCCCTATGCGTTCCCCCAGTGGTTTACGGACTGGCCAGTAGATGTGCTCTTAAGGTTTGGGAGGTATGGGCATCTGCTATACCCACATCGGAATATTATTTACACCCACAGGGCAGTCCTAATACGTGTCTGCCAGCCAACACCTGCACGCCTAGGCCCATAATCGCATACCCATAGTTCCTCTACCTGCCACTACTCTACAGCACTCATCCTTACTGTGGGCGCAGGTGGCCGCAGGTGGGATATGAACACACCCCTACACACTGCCCACTCTCCCCATGTCGGGACATGTCATACGTTGTGTCAACCAATGTGTTATCAGGCTTGCACAACATACTGTTCTGTATACAGCTCCATCCTGGTTGCAGTAGTCTTTACTCGCATTGCCTGGAAGAACAACATTTTTGGTGTCTCACAAGAGACGTCACTGTCCATGTTTAAAGTGTAGACCTTGTAGATCTCTCCCACTGGTAGTTTCCTGCTGGCGGTCTGGGAAGCAGTGTTGTATTTACCTTTATTGTGTGTCTGTATATCTCACCGGTCTAGCTGGGGGGGTGGGAGGTAGATGTTTGTTGATTGGAACCTCCCACCAACATATGCCCGGTCTGAACATATGTTACCTACAACTGCTGTAACATAACCTAGGTATATACATGTGTATATTTACTGTAACATATATATATATCTATTTACCTTAATATATACAGATATATCTGCATATGTATTCATACATGTATATTCATATCTTGCTGTCTATATATATATATATATATATATATATATATATATATATATATATATATATATATATATATATATATATATATATATATATATCGGTTCATAGGTTCATAGGTAAGTACTAGGCTATCTGCCCATGGGCATTTATAAGCCTAGCTTTCGCCTCCCCATTAGATTAGTAACCTGGGCCTCTGTCAACAGGGCTCCTGAAGTGATCCCAGAGTAGAACTTACAATTACCCATCCGCTCATCAAGATTTCTCTTGAAAAGGGTCAGAGAGGAGCTCTGTCGAATATGGATTGGGATTCTATTCTAGAGTGAGGGGAGTCGCTGGGACAGGAATCTATCCCTCCAGCATGTCCTGTTTATTGTTGTACATAAGTTCAAGTTGCTAGAATGAGTGTTTGTGAGGGATCTTGTTCTTTTGAGGTGAAGCATGTCCATTAGTTCAGGGTTTGACATGGCCCTATAGGTCAGGCATAGGTCACCTCTGAGCAGATGGAAAGCGACTGAGAAGAGTTGGAGCTTTTTTAGTCGTGCTTCATAGGGTAATTGTTTAAGGCCCTTAATCCTCTTAGTGAGGTACTTCTGTAGTCTTTCTAGTTGTTGCAGGTGTCTAGTGAGGTACATCCCAAATGGGGCATTGTACTCTATTATGGGCCTAATGAGTGAGGAGTAAAGGGGCACAATCACCTCCTTGGATCTGGATAAGAAACCCTTTGTGATCAGGTGTGACACATAGAAGGATTTCCTGACCATTTTGGCTACGTGGTTATCAAAGGAGAGCATGCTATCTACTTGGGTACCCAGGTCCCTAATTACTTATTCTGTACTTAGTGGATTCCCATCTATGTGGTAGTTTCTAGGTACTTTGTTTTTCCCAAATGGAATTACTATGCATTTTTTGGCATTTAGCTTGAGGCCGTGACTTTGACACCAGGTGTTTGTCTCTGTGAGACCCTTCTGCAGGATGTCTGTGTCAGCTGGAGAGTCAATTATTGCACCCAATTTACAGTCATCTGCGAACTTGGTTAGCCACAGTACTTCCGCTTTTGCCTGTACTTCGGAGAAATATATACTGAACAGGAGGGGTCCCAGGACTGAGCCCTGTGGGACTCTGCTTGTGACTGGTTTAGAGTCAGACATGGCACCTGCCACTCTTACTGTGTGGGTTCTGTCTGAGAGCCAATTGGCAACCCATCTCGTGACATAGGGGTTAATATTTAAGCTGGTGAGTTTGTCTATGATTTCTGAGTGTGGGATGGTGTCAAACACCTTAGCGAGGTCCAGATATGCTGTGTGGACCACCTTCCCTTCATCTATGGCCTTGGTGACTGTTTCAAAGAAGTCGACCAAGTTCAGGAGGCAACAACTGCCTTTAACAAAGCCGAACTGGGTGGGGTCCAGTGTCTGGAGGTTCCCAATGTCCCTGTTAATGAGCTCCATGATAATGCGTTTCATGGCTTTGCAGACCAAGCTGGTCAAGCTTATTGGGCGATAGTTCCCAGGGTCAGTTATGGCACCACCTTTGTGGAGTGGTACGACTGTTGCTGTACGCCATTCTTTGGGTACATAGCCTGTAGAGAGGCTGAGTTTGAATAGTGATTTGAGATGGGGGGGGGTTAGTTCATTTTGAAGCTCATGTAAGATACAACCTGGGATAGCATCTGGTCCCATTGATGCTGTGTTTTTGGCCTTTGCAAGGGCTGTCTTTACTTGTGTGTCTGAGATATCTGGAGCACCACGTTCTTCTGGGATGGGTGCTAGCCCCTTTGGTGGAGGGGGGGTGAAGTTTGCACTGAACTTGTCAGCCAGGATGTTGGCAATGTCAGTTGCTTCAGTGTATTTATGGCCATTATGCACTAGCTCGGAGCATATCTGAGAGTTTGCCCCTAGACTTTTGACATAGTTAAAGAAGGCCTTGTGGTTATCCTTAGAGTCATTGGCTATATTTCTTTCAAAGTTGGCCTTGGATGATTTAATGAGGAAGCACAGCTTTTTACTGATGTTAATCAGAGATGCCTTCTTATTTTGGGATTTTGTTCTATCTTGCAGGAGTTTCCTCCTTCTGTTGTAAAGTTTATTTATGGCCAGGGTCCACCAGACTGGCTTCCTCTTTTTTGAGGAGTTGGTCTTGGTTTTACTTGGAATGGCTCGGTCCATGCATTCTTAAAGGTGTTCATAGAATGCACTTGTAAAGGATTCTGCCGATGGGTCATCATTTTCCATTTGATTGGGAGCTTTGAAACTTCCTACCTCGGTCTTGAGGAGTGTGAAGTTGGCTTTAGAGAAGTTTTTTACCTTGATTTCCTTGACTGGGGGGGGGGGGGGTCGGGATGTGGATGTTCAGTGTGATTAGTTTGTGATCTGATCTTATCAATGACGAGTTTACTTCAGGTGGGGAACATAGGTTCCCCATGTTGGTGATGACCAGGTCCAGTATGTTGTCACCTCTTGTGGGAGTGGTGAGCAGCTGTTCAAGGGCGTTTGAGTTTATAAACTCAAGGAAGCATTGGGCTAGGGCATTTGAGCTTGAGTAGTTTTCCCAGTCAATGTTTGGATAGTTGAAGTCACCCAGTAGCATGGTGTTGGGTAGAATCTTCATACTTTCTAATGTTCAGGAATGCTGCGTGAGGGTCTTGAGACAAGGTGGGAGATCTGTAGCAAGCTATAAATTGAACAGTCAATTTACCCGCTGTCAATTGCACTTGGATGGTCTCAGATTGCGCGTGCTGTGCTACTAACCTGGAGGTGTGGGTGTTCTTGATGAAAATGGACACACCCCCTCCTTTTGTGTTCTGGTCCTGGTTTTGGGACCTAAAGGTATGGTAGGAGTTATAGCCTGGTAGTGCTGGGGTGCTCTCTGGAGCCTTGAACCAGGTTTCTGTCACTGCACATATGTCGATTTCTTCCATACTAAGGAGAGCCTTGAGTGCGTGAATTTTGAGGTTTAAACTTCTGGCGTTGAGCAGCATTACCCACAGTTTTTGTTTATTATTGTTGTGTATGGAGGTGGGTTTGTCTTTTGTCTTTTGAGCCTTGCCTAAAAAAGGCAGTATTGGGGTGGCAAGAATATTGGCCAGTATTCAAAAGCCCAGGGGCGACAGGTGCAAGCCATCTCTGGCGAAGCAACTTGACTTGTCAAGCATGTTGTCCCAGGCTGACAAGTACTGGATCCCCTTTGAATGACACCAGTAGTTTAACCAATTGTTGAAACTGATCATTTTTTCTTCGTATGCTGGCATCATTTTGGGTGAGGGCAGGATGCTACTCAGAGTCAGAGTCATACCAGCCTGGGCTACATGGTCAGAGAGCTCCTCCATGTCTCTTTTCATGTAGTCCAGGGAGGTACATCTCAGGTCATTTACGCCAACATGTACAATGACAGAGTCATATTTGTACTTGTTGTGGAGTGACCTGAGTGCATGTGTTATGTGGTGGATTCTGGCACCCGACAGGCAGTTTACGGTAACCATCTCCTTGTTCAGTCTAGTGAGTGGGACGTCTGTGTGCCTGATGATAGAATCACTGATTACTAATGTGTTATTTAGCCTTATGGGCTGTTTTTGCTTGGCACACTGACGTTATGACTTATGTGTTACCTGGCTTCTGTTGTGGGGTGGAGGTTGCTTAGGTATATGCTTTGGAGGTCTCTGTTGTTTAGGCAGGTTCTTTTCTAGAGCCTCCAAGTATGTTTTTGTGTGTTTCTGAGAGTTGTTTTCTGGTGCAGCTATGACTGGTCTATATGAGTCTGGTAATGTGGTGCTAGTGTTGCCCTTCTCCTTGTGACTGGCTGATCCAGTCATGGGTTGAGAGAGCTTAGCCTCCAGTTTGGCTGTGTAGCTGCATCTCTCACATATGTTTGTGTTGGTTGGGAGGAGGAGGGGGTTATCTGTGTACGTGAGGCAATTGTAACATTGCCTCAGGATGCCCAGATTCACTAGCTGGACCGGAGAGCACACCTGAAGCTTTCCCTTGAACATGCCTGAATAGATGGTTGGGACTGTATTGCTGATTGGATGAGTAAAGAGCCTTATACTTCCTGAGTATAGGGCTGAAGTGCAAGTTGTAAGCTAGTGCTAGTTTTAGTGAGTTCTAGTAAGTGCCTGTCTTAAATTGCCTTATTTCTAGTGCTGGGTTGACGTGTTTCAAGTTTCAAGGGAAAACCTGAAGTGCAGACTTCGTGGAGCCTGGAATAGTTTAACCACAGCTAAACAGCGCTGCACGGTACGCAAAACCGCGCTAAGTGTTTTTTTTTATACCAGGAAGATCAAAAAGGATAGAAATTAGCCCAAAATGGCCAGTGAGCTACAAGTTGCTGGGCTGGGACCACTCCTACAGGGACAGATAGGCTGCTTAGAGTTCCCTCTCTCACAGTGAACAAGGAGGCCACCTAACTATCCAAGTATGATATGGGCAACACAGGAACCTTTACCACAGTCCTCTATTCAGCAACGCCTGAAAACTGGACTAGACTAGTTCAGAAAGGCGGGAAAACAAGGATTTTTTTTTTCAGAAACAACAGAAATGCAGAGCTTAAATTACTTTAAATACACAGAGGAGGCTAGCGCACTTGAGTGTGTAGCCTGCAACTGTGTTACAGGTAACTTAAATGCAAAAATGACAAACAGTAACTTTTTTTCAAGTGAAACAAGGAAATAAGTACAGTAAGCAATGCAGATATCACTAGGGATCCACATAAGCTCTGAAAGGCCACGTTTTAGGTGGAATTAGCATTTCAGGGAAATAACAAGCAAACAAACAACAAGCATACAAACAAAGCTAGATTCAGCAGGCCTGGATCTAGTCTATGCTACAGCAAACAAGGTGTAGCAATTTCAGTAAGAAACAGTTCAAATATGCAGGCACTATAAGCCTTTAACCAGAAATTCCCAGCTCAGAAGGGCAGAGTCCAGCCTCTCCTCCCACAAGAGTGCAAACCACGAACCTTCTTAATGTAAAATAACTGGCCTGAAGCCCAAGTGCTTAAACCAGAACTAATACACTTTTAGAATAACAGACATTGAGCCCTCAATCAGCAGTTCCCAACTTAGAAGGATATAAGCTACCTGTCCTGCCACCACAGTGCAGGCCACAAACCTTCCTAATGTAAAACAACTGGTCTGAAGCCCAAGTGCTTAATCCAAAAGACTTAGAATGATAGCTACACTTTAATCACGTTACTACCAAGCAGTAATAAATACAATTGAATACTTTAAAGAATGCCTTGATTAGTGCTCAAGTTATACAAACAAAGTTAGGATTCAGCAGGCCTGGATCTAGTTTATGCTACAGCAAACAAGGTGTACCAATTTCAGTAAGAAGCAGTTCAAATATGCAGGCACTATAAGCCTTTAACCAGAAATTCCCAGCTCAGAGGGGCAGAGTCCAGCCTCTCCTCCCACAAGAGTGCAGATCACAAACCCTCTTAATGTAAAATAACTGTCCTGAAGCCCAAGTGCTTGAACCAGAACTAATACACTTTTAGAATAACAGACACTGAGCAATCAATCAGCAGTTCCCAACTTAGAAGGATGTAAGCTACCTGTTCTGCCACTACAGTGCAGACCCCAAACCTTCTTAATGTAAAACAACTGGTCTGAAGCCCAAGTGCTTAAACTAAAGGGCTTAGAATGAGTTACACCAAGCAGTAATAAATACAATTGAGTACTTTTAAGATGACGCAAAAGCAAAATAAAGTAGGAAGAAACACAAATACAGTAAATGCAGATAAAAAGAACAATTTTTTTTTTTTGAGTGAGCAAATGAGAAGGGCCCAGGAGGAGTATCCAAGTGCAAATTTACAAGAGGGGCGGGCAGTTTCAAAGCCACCAAGATTAACACCAAAACAAAAGCAGGGAAGGTGGGTGGGGACCTACTGAAGAAACAGAGTCACAACTTCCAGCTAGATATTGCTCAATGCAACACAAACAAATTAATTTAAATTGTGTATTATTTGAAAAAATTTCAGATAAAGATTTACTTAACTTCACTTATATGTTCAGCTGATTGCATGCAGGTCTTAGCTGGCCAAAGCTCACAGTTTAAGCAGAAAATATTTCAAACTGTACCACTTTTATAAGGCAGAAAAACTGAATAACAATGAAGGGAACTACCCCCACTTATGACTGGCTATGCAGGTTTTTTTTACCAAGCCTTAACTGAAAAATCAGAGTCGCAACGTCCAGCTAGATATTGCTCAATGCAACACAAACAAATTAATTTAATTTGTGTATTATTTGAAAAAAGTGCAGATAAAGATTTACTTAACTTCACTTATATGTTCAGCTGATTGCATGCAGGTCATAGCTGGCCAAAGCTCACAGTTTAAGCAGAACATATTTCAAACTGTACCACTTTTATAAGGCAGAAAAACTGAATAACAATGAAGGGAACTACCCCCACTTATGACTGGCTATGCAGGTTTATTTTTTTAACAAGCCTTAATTTAAAAAACAGAGTCACAACTTCCAGCTAGATATTGCTCAATGCAACACAGACAAATTAATTTAAATCGTGTATTATTTGAAAAAAGTACAGATAAAGATTTACTTAACTTCACTTATATGTTCAGCTGATTGCATGCAGGTCTTAGCTGACCAAAGCCCACTGTTTAAGCAGAAAGTATTTCAAACTGTACCACTTTTATAAGGCAGAAAAACTGAATAACAATGAAGGGAACTACCCTCACTTATGACTGGCTATGCAGGTTTTTTTTAACAAGCATACATACTGTTCTATATACAGCTACATCCTGGTTGCAGTAATCTTTACTCGCATTGCCTGAAAGAACAAAATTGTTGGTGTCTCACAAGAGACGTCACTGTCCATGTTTAAAGTGTAGACCTTGTAGGTCTCTCCCACTGGTAGTTTCCTGCCAGCGGTCTGGGAATATATATATTTGTGTTTGTATATATAGATATATATATATATATATATATATATATATATATATATATATATATATATATATATATATATATATATATATATATATATATATATATATAATTATATATATGTACATCTGTGTGTCAATACATTCCCCGCTCATACGCGCTTACACATGCGTAATGGTGTTTATATATGCTTCACCAGCATACTAGTGCCTTATTCATTATAACACCGACACTTCACTTAAGTTATCTTGTAATCAGAATGTAGCACGTTATACAGCAGACAGATGTCGCTATATGTTTATGTATGGATTACCGATGGTAATTGGAATGTGATAGTGTGATTTGACCCATCCCTCTTCTGCACAGACTATTATTCCATCTACTGTCGATGTTTGTATGGGCACATTCCTATTATTTATGTCAACAAATGGAATGCATGTGTTACAGAATTTGTACTTCAACATATTGCTGTCTGCATGTGAGTATGCATATATATACCTATTGCGACCTAGCTGACCTCCACAGGGCGGTCCATTCGAACCGGCCCATCCAATCCTGGCACGCCTGGATCCATAATTGTATACCCATAGTTCCTCCAACCCATCCGTGTTGAATTTACATGTGTAACATCCATTATCCACTTGTTATCGCAGCCATGACACACCTTTACACATTGCCCTCTCCAGAGCTTTTGGGGCCCAACACACATTTTGTCCTGCCTCATGTATTCACAGGGTCTCCCGCCATGTATATTTGCATATACTACGTTTTCTGGGATTATGGAATCCAGCCATTTGCGCTTTCCAATTTTTGGATGTCCCAGCATGGGACTACATTCAGTCTGTGTGTAAAGTAGACTTAGCATTTCAACGATGTTACTCCCACTAGTAAAACCCTGCCTGTGGTGTGTAGTAGCGGTGCTCTTCTCACTCCTGGGCAGCTTTTTAATGACATATGCTGAAAGCACTATATAATACCCACATTGTTCTTGATTCCCTTCACATCCCTTGTCTATGCTTTATTGTAACAACGTCCATTCTTTATATATATATATATATATATGTATATATATATATATATATATATATATATTTTTTATTTTTTCATGTATGTAGATTTATATCTATACACACATATATGTATGTGTGTGTGCGTGTGTGTATGTGTGTGTGTGTGTGTGTGTGTGTGTGTGTATACATATATATATATATATATATATATATATATATATATATATATATATATATATATATATATATATATATATATATATATATATATATATATATATATACATATATATATATATATATATATATATATATATATATATATATATATATGTGTGTGTGTGTGTGTGTATATATTACATCTGTACATACAAACATACATTTCCTATGCTGGGAGCTGCTTACACCTGTGCAGGCACACTCGCCTGTGCTTACTGGGTGTTACATATGTTTACTGCTGCTTATTTGTGCTTACTTGTGCCTTATTCATTATGACAGTACCACTTTGATTGAAAGGATCTGGTTAATAGTCCCATGCAATACACACATTCACCTTTACATGTTTAAATGTCAGCTTTACAGCAGACCAACATTCATTCCACAAGGAAAATTATATGTGCTATTGTTGAACTTGAACCGTGAATGCCTTTTCATTAGGCAGATGCTCTAACCACCTACACTATTGATGTTCTGCTTCATTTATATGTATACCCATGGTTCATAGTTACCCAAACACACGCCTCATCACGTCACTTACACAGCAGGCATCCATTTTCCTGTTGGGAAAACCGCACTACTACACATGCACCATTCCCTATTCTCAACTGCTCTGGACCCGTTCCGCATGTTGACTCACTCCAAGGATATTTAGACCTCCAAAGCCTATAGTCCTGGCACATACGTGTGTTTGATTGTCATGGTGTTCATATGGTCATCCAGGTTTAGGCTTGCCCGACTGGGGACCGGGACTGCCCTGTACCTAGTTGAAAGTCAGACTTAGCATGGGGAAATCGTTCATTCCACTTTTAGCATCCTACCTTTGGTTGGGGATGCAGAGGTGTGCTCACCTGTGGCCATCCTGATATATAATAGCACTAAATATTATGGGGATTTCTGCTGCTGTTTTCTTTCACATTCGTTATGACTGCTATATTGTGACTATGTTCATTTTTCATATCTATACATATATATATATATATATATATATATATATATATATATATATATTGACAAACAAACCAAAGCAAATATTCCAAACTTCCAAGGAAACAGTTGTAGCTCCACAATTCACAAACCACACCAACTAGTGTATACGATGTTCTTAACGCAAAATAAGTTTATTTTTCCACAGTGTAACAAAGCGTTTTCGCCAGTCAAAATAGAATAGCTTCTTCAGAGAAACATTAAAACTTTTTAAATATTGACGCTCTTTATACAATACAAAACGGACATGCTCTGTGTAAGATACACGTCATTTCCTTACCATAAGATTTTTTATATGTACACATACATCCTTTGTAAAAATGTCTTAGACATACGAATGTAAGAAAATTGTAAAAAAGAATTTTAAAAAGAAAGAATTTTTTAAAAAAGGAACTGTCCGTGTCGATCCATACAACTCCCTCCATTTAAAAACTAACTTCATACACAAGGCTAGAATCTCCTACCGTATCCATAACATTGTTTCTTATACAATATGTGATATGGTCTTAAAATAGGTGACTGTTACATCAGTCAAACACACTCTTGTACTGTTACCTCGTCTTGAATATAAAGGTATATCCCATAATTTGTGTAGAAATGTATTTTTATCGTAAATGCAGTTAATAAAACTGGATACATTTAGGGGCAGCAAAATATCCTTGATACATGTCCCTGAAGCACCCTCACTCAATGTTGGGCATT
This sequence comes from Protopterus annectens, assembly GCF_019279795.1. NCBI lineage: Eukaryota > Metazoa > Chordata > Ceratodontiformes > Protopteridae > Protopterus > Protopterus annectens. The sequence goes on along the minus strand of NC_056747.1, from coordinate 904,242,787 downwards.
GGTGTATCTGTTTAAGATCTGTAATATACAAATAGTGGCAAATTAATAAAATATCTTAATAGATTTCAACAATACCATTGTATACCCAGTTCACTTCCGTAAAAGTGAATATATACAATTAGAAAAGTCACTTGTTATACCCCTGGGTGCTATCCAATATTTACCCAGGAATTAAACTATCTAAGGTAACTTTTCAATTTAAGGAGACAAGAGATGTTACAGTTGTCGTTTAGACCAGGGGAGTTGAAGGCGTTCAATTTTATTTGCCATTCCAACTCCCTGGTTTCCAGTCTAATTGACGTAGGTCCTCCTCTACTACTCTGTGGGATATGGTCAATGGCCATAAAGTAAAATTTGTGTCCTATATGTTGGTCTATATGCTTTGCTAAAGCATTTTCATTGTTTTGTTTCCTAATAGCGTACATATGCTGGTAAATCCTCTCCCTAAACTTACGGTCCGTTTTACCAACATAGTACGCAGGACAACTGTCACAGGTAGCAAGATAAACAATAGACCTAGTTTCACAATTTATTCTGTGACCAATCGAGTATTTTTTGCCATTAATTCGAAATGAACTCCCTATTTTCACACTGCTACACCAGTTGCAGCGCCCACAGATAAATGTCCCTTTTTGTTTCGAAAAGGGGTCAACCTTTTTGTTTCCTTCCAACAGGGTTTTCAAGTTCCTCCCCTTCCTGTACACAACAGTTGGTTTCATCACAATTTTTCTAGTTTCACTATAGAACAAGAGCTAATTGATTTATTGGCTCTTGGTAACACTTTTGTACCTAGCAGTCATTTCAATCTGACAGACACTATTATTGATTTGAAATGCTTTACACGGAAGTTAAATCTAGGATTATTGTTTTCAACCCCTATGCAACAGGATGGTTGTAAATTAAAATTGTCAAGTGTATTTAATCCACCAATACACCCCGACCTGTCTCTCTTTGAAAGAGTGTGTGAGTTTGATCTTAGACATCTAGATTCCAACAGAAACAACTGTTCTAGGCATCAGAAACACAATATCTCTAAGGGACAAAAAGTGCTCTTAAACGAACTTTGTCACTTACCAGTGAGGGTTTTTAAACCTGATAAAGGGGGAGGGTTGGTCATCTTTGACAACGGTGACTATATCCAAAAAATGTCCTGCATTTTGGATAGCCCAGCTTATACATCTGCTTCTGTCAATGAGATGAATATGGTCTATTCTAGAAACAGGGGCTATTTTCGTGACCTATTTTTGGCAGGGAAAATTGACAATGACACCTACCAATATATAGACATCACTACACCTAAGACCCCTGTTATCTTTGGGATTCCAAAGATCCACAAAGACCTTCACAACCCACCCATGAGAGCACTCATAGATGCTAGATCTTCTATGACTTACCCATGTGCATGCCTAGTGGATAAAATTCTTTCCAAGTACATAAAAACAGTGCCCTACATCTGTAAAGATTCATGGTCCTTCCTTTCTGATATCAATGAGCTCCAAATAGATCCACTATGTAATTTTCTTACTATAGACGTGGTGGATCTTTATACATCTATACCTCATTTGGAAGCCATTGAGTGGATAGGCAGTTTTTTGACCAGTCTAGAGGTTCTGAAAAATGAGATCGATATAGTTACGGACCTACTAGATATAATACTTACATCCAATTTTTTTACATTTGATAAAAAATACTTTTTGCAAACACAAGGCATAGCAATGGGTTCACCATGTGGCCCGTCGGTAGCTAATATTTTTGTAGCCTACTGGGAAAAACGATTCATTCTTGGGAATCCAAACTAAACACACCAGATAGCCTACTACACAAGATTTCTGGACGATATCTTTATGATATTTAAGGGTTCAGAACAGGATGCGTTGGAACTTCTTGGTTACATGAACAACACTACTGAATTCTTCAGGTTTACACACAAATTTTCTACATCTAATATGGATTACTTGGATGTTAAACTAGAAAAGAATTTAGAAGATGGGTTGCTGACTTCCTCAATACATAGGAAACCAACTTATTGCAACTCATTTCTTCATTACTCTAGCCAACACCCATACAAACAGAAACGCTCTATCATTAAAGGGCAACTGATTAGAGCAGTAAAGATGTGTAGCACTGAAGACAAATTCAATATTGAATGTCAGCTTCTTTATGACATGTTTAAAAATCGAGACTACCCTGAAGTATTAATCAACGAGTTAATAGTAGAGGTGAGGAACAAGAGAGAGAATGGTTTTTATACACCTTTGTTAAACATCTCAATTAGTAGTGGTGGTAATGCGCTCACATGTACCCCTGTGACAAAAAATATGGATCTGGAATCTACTTTAACACAGGTTAATGAAGGGACACGGAGCTATTCCTGTAGTTTTATTACAACATATAACATAGATTCGAAAGAAATCAGTTCTATTCTCTACAAAAATTGTTTTTTTATTTCTAGTAACAGATTATTATTAGAAAAATTGGGGACAAAACCAACTGTTGTGTATAGGAAGGGGAGGAACTTGAAAACCCTGTTGGAAGGAAACAAAAAGGTTGACCCCTTTTCGAAACAAAAAGGGACATTTATCTGTGGGCGCTGCAACTGGTGTAGCAGTGTGAAAATAGGGAGTTCATTTCGAATTAATGGCAAAAAATACTCGATTGGTCACAAGATAAATTGTGAAACTAGGTCTATTGTTTATCTTGCTACCTGTGACAGTTGTCCTGCGTACTATGTTGGTAAAACGGACCGTAAGTTTAGGGAGAGGATTTACCAACATATGTACGCTATTAGGAAACAAAACAATGAAAATGCTTTAGCAAAGCATATAGACCAACATATAGGACACAAATTTTACTTTATGGCCATTGACCATATCCCACAGAGTAGTAGAGGAGGACCTACGTCAATTAGACTGGAAACCAGGGAGTTGGAAGGGCAAATAAAATTGAATGCCTTCAACTCCCCTGGTCTAAACGACAACTGTAACATCTCTTGTCTCCTTAAATTGAAAAGTTACCTTAGATAGTTTAATTCCTGGGTAAATATTGGATAGCACCCAGGGGTATAACAAGTGACTTTTCTAATTGTATATATTCACTTTTACGGAAGTGAACTGGGTATACAATGGTATTGTTGAAATCTATTAAGATATTTTATTAATTTGCCACTATTTGTATATTACAGATCTTAAACAGATACACCAATGCCCAACATTGAGTGAGGGTGCTTCAGGGACATGTATCAAGGATATTTTGCTGCCCCTAAATGTATCCAGTTTTATTAACTGCATTTACGATAAAAATACATTTCTACACAAATTATGGGATATACCTTTATATTCAAGACGAGGTAACAGTACAAGAGTGTGTTTGACTGATGTAACAGTCACCTATTTTAAGACCATATCACATATTGTACAAGAAACAATGTTATGGATACGGTAGGAGATTCTAGCCTTGTGTATGAAGTTAGTTTTTAAATGGAGGGAGTTGTATGGATTGACACGGACAGTTCCTTTTTTAAAAAATTCTTTCTTTTTAAAATTCTTTTTTACAATTTTCTTACATTCGTATGTTTAAGACATTCCTACAAAGGATGTATGTGTACTAAAATTCTATGGTAAGGAAATGACGTGTATTTCATACGGAGCATGACCGTTTTAGTATTGTATAAAGAGCGCCAACATTTTAAAAGTTTTAATGTTTCTCTGAAGAAGCTATTCTATTTTGACTGGCGAAAACGCTTTGTTATATTGTGGAAAATAAATTTATCTTGCGTTAAGAACATCGTATACACTAGTTGGTGTGGTTTGTGAATTGTGGAGCTACAACTGTTTCCTTATATATATATATTAATATATGGATCTACCTGACTACATCGACAGTTCACAACACCGACAACAACTTCACCGACACCACATAATCGACAGTTCACAAACACGACACCTCATACACTCGACACATCATAACAACAAACAAAACAAATGCCCTGTCCAAAACCCACACACACAACACAAGCACACCAAAATCCTCACAAACCAACACTAACCCTTACATACACAACTATCTACAACCCTAACCGAAACCCTAACCCTAAGGTCCGTCACTATCGCACACTCACCTAACCCGCGCCCTACCCCTAACTCACTTAACCCGCCCCTAACCCAAAAAATATCACTACTGCACCCTTACCTAACCTGCGCCCTAACCCTAACTCACTTATCCCACCCCTATCCCTACAGACCGTCAACATCGCACACTTACCTTACTCGCACCCTTACCTAACCCGCGCCCTAACCTTAACCCTAACTCACTTATCCCACCCCTATCCCTACAGACCATCAACATCGCACACTTACCTTACTCGCACCCTAACGGCCGTCACTACCGCATACTTACAAATCCTTTACCCATGTCAGTGTTCTCAGCGTTGGTGTTTTCCTCCGTCGGTCTTCTGACTTGTCGATCTTCTGAGTCGCTGTCACTGTTGTGAACAGTCGATGTAGTCAGGTAGATCCATATATATATATATATATATATATATATATATATATATATATATATATTGGTCTGTACATACACATGCAAATACACCTACATGCTTATTTACATTTCCCATACCATTGAATCACTGCCACTTACCATTGTATATACACGCTTGCTTACATATAGGGTTGCCACCTTTTCAAATGGCTAAAGTGGGGCATTTTCGGGATACACATCAGATTTTACAGGCCGACACATACCCACGGTCAGTACAAAGGTTAGAACTTTACTTATTTGCCTAAATGAAAGCTTATTCTTGTAGCAGTTTAGTTGCTTATTCTGTTTCTTGTAACATTTAAGTATTTTACATACAGAAATAACTGTTTTATGCAACTGTTACATGAAATATGGGACATAAGTATTTCCTACAATCACAGGACATTTGCCATTGTATTATATTTGGTCAGGACACAACTGCCCAAAAAGGGACTGTCCCTTGCAAAGTGGGACAGGTGGAAACCCTACTTATGTCTGCTTTAAAGCGCCTTAATCAGCCTATATCCAAATGCCACTATGCGAATGTGTAAGGTATATATTCCCGATAATGCACGTGGGGAGACGTGCATCACGGTTAGGTGTTTAATCCCGGGTCATAGGTTCCGTGACT